>NC_056728.1:1163447416-1163457416 GCF_019279795.1 Protopterus annectens | reverse complement strand
GTTCTCAAAATTGCACAATCTTGCAATAAATGCATCAAATGTGCAATGAGCAAATGTCACTATGCATTCGCTCATTGCAGATTTGGCAATTTGGGTGCGGATGGCACTATAGTGGGGATGGGGAATATTTGCCTATCCCCACTGTAGTGCAAACTCAGAGTTAGTATATCTCATTAGAGGGGTTGTGGGGGGCCCAGCCCCCAAGATGGGGGGTGCAGAGGGCATGGCCCCCTGCATTACGATATGTATTCCCACTTGCAGTTCGAGAATCAGGGATGGTGCCCTTAGAACTGCTGTGTTTTGAACTGTGAAGCTGTAAGAAATGACAGATTTATCCTTTTGGTTTGCAGAAAGGGCCGTTTGTTGAAATGATTGTCTCCCTTTCAAAAGTGAACACATATATATCAATATAGGTATATATGGACATACATCTGTAGAAGAAACTGGGAACGTAACCACAACATATATGTCCACATGCACCATTGATGGGTTTGAGAGACCCAAACAACATACATCTGGCATGGATAGGTATTCCCCTCCCAGCCAAACACATATGGCCTGCAATACAATACCAACCTTAGCAGATCCCATAACCAGGACCCTACACAACAAGGGCAGTACATGTTAACAGTACTCCATCCCACCTGTAGGATGTCAGGCTGGCATTACTAACATATCATGCAGTACAGTCAAGTGACATGTCATGCTTGGGGGAACCCCCTGTGCAGGCGCAATAAGTAACTGGGCTCCCTCATACAATCCAATAGGCCTACATCTGACAATGGATTCACCAATGCTGGCAAGGAAGACCACAAATCCACCATGTCAGCTGGGAACTACCACCCAGTAGCCTGATGACCCTGGTGTGCAGGGACATGGAACATATCAACAATGAACCCATGGCCAATGTCACTGGTAATCTTAACACATGGGACCCCGCCACTGCTGGACTTGTCAAAGGCAGAGAATACAACCTGAACCTGGTATACCTCCTTTACCCAATCATGGCAGGTGTAGATGAGGGTTAGGAGGTGCACAATGCCTATGTAGATCATAGCAGGCTTTTGTACACCATCCCACATGTAGGAATGTGGGCAGTTGTTAAGGGATCTACCTCTGTTTACAGAATATGTGTCCACCAGGACTACTTGGCAAATGCCAACATTCTACAGGTGCCATCCTGTGGACATACAGTCCTTCACAGGTCATAGATGCGTTAATGCTCTCCTCCACACTGTAGAGGTGTGCTGCACTATTGGGGTTGCTATAACTCACTGGCTGTGGCTGTTGTGGACACATCTGCCATTGTTGCAGTTACTGTTGTGTCTATCCCCCACATAGCTATCTGTGCTACTGCACAGTGTATGTAATCAGGTTGTTAGCTTTTGTTTCCACCATTCACAGTAGTTGAGTGCCTCACACCCTCCTAAGGGTAGGACTATGCCATTGGCATTGTCACATACATGTTACTGAGGTGAGGATCACAGTAGAGTGGGGAGAGGGACATACACCCTGCTGTTAGCAGGTTCAATGTCATCCACATTGCACACTGCATATATAGCAATGTGTGGTTGTGCCTATCCTGTCTTGGTGGGATTACATGTGCAACAGATGTGTTACCTGCATGGGGACATACCTCCATGCATACAGTCTTGTACCTGTACTGCATTCAAACCAATGGCTCTGTGTGTTGTACCCACCCATGGCATGTGTACCACCCACTACACATACTGGTGTCCACTGTAGAAGGCCTACTGATACCACTACACCCATCAGTCATGTGGCACATGGACAAACACAACACAATCAAAATAGATAATGGTGACAACAATACAACATTGTTAATTACAGCTATGATGTATCATGGCTGCACAGCTACACTTTCCAAGATATTAGCATTTCAATTTACTGCTGACAACATGTTACACACCATTCCATTGCTACACTGTTGTACAGTCACCCTGTGCATGAGCACTATGTTAGCCTGTCCCTGCATCGATGTTACAGATGTCAGGCACAGGTATCATCATATGCACAGGGTGTGTTGTTGGTTTGCCAGAGGCCTAGGCTGAGTCATACAATTGACAACATGTGTGTGTGTGTGTGTGTGTGTGTGTGTGTGTGTGTGTGTGTGTGTGTGTGTGTGTGTGTGTGTGAGAGGGGGCTGAGTACTGTTATGGGCCACTGGTGATGTCATGTGTGCAGGTATGTGGTTGCCCTAGGTTTGTTGCTTATGTGTGTGTGTCTGCATGCACACAGTTCCTCCATTTGGCTGCCCTATACAGGGAATTGTGAGACAGCTGCAGACTGTACCTGTCAGGGTTTGCAGTTCACCGTCTCTGGCCACGGACACAGGACCTGCGCCTAGGAGGGGTGCTACAGGCAGTATCAGGTAGAAAGCCAGATCGAGTACTGTCCCCTGAGGTTGACAGACATCCACTGGATCCAAGGCCCTCCTGAGACTGGCCAGGGCCACATGCACATGGTCTGCTATGATGGTCTGTGGACAGCACTCCCCTACAGTGCTGGGGCTGGTACTGCCACTACGGGAGCAGCTGTGACTGGTGGGACATCCACGGTGACCTCCTGCTGCTGGTGTTGCTGGCATACGTCCACGTGGCCGTCGAAACCATCCCGCCCTGTTCTGACACATGGACATGACATAGCAAAAGAAGAACACAATTCCCCGGATACAGTAGAATTCAGTCACAGCTTTTAATAATGACAAAATAAACTGGACTTAAAGCACTTTTCGTCCACCCTCATAGCAGACTTCTTCAGAAGTGATTTTTACACACACTAATAGCAGTTTAAATAATAATTAGTACCAAAAATGCGGGATAGTTGACTCATTAAAGAAACACACTAGAATAAGTTAGAATGAACCACCTACTGGACAATGAGGCTTATCAAATAATTCTAGATCTGAGGTTAACACAGCCTACAACTTAGTTAAGAGCTGTATAAATGATTTGTTCATTGAGGGCCGCATTGACCAAGCTATGTTGAATTATATGACCACTCTTTTTCCTGTTTATCTGACTTTATTTGGTATACCCAAAATACACAAGGACCTGGTTAATCCCCCTTTGCGACCCCTAGTAGATGGTCGAAATTCACCAACATATGCCTGTGCCAAAGTCATAGACTCACTATTACAGAAATATGTTGTTCTTGAAGAACAAATTTGTAAAGATTCCTGGTCTTTTTTAGCTAAAATAAGTGATTTGGAATATGTTGAAACTTATAATTTCTTAACAATAGATGTCAAGGACTTATATACTTGTATTCCACACCAAATAGGCATGGAATGGGTTGCATTTATGATGTTAAAACACAATGCTTCAAGCAGAGATGTTTCTTTAGTGTCAGAATTATTGGACTTGGTTCTTACGAACAACTTCATATTTAACAAGCAGTTCTTTTTACAAAAAGTGGGTCTGGCAATGGGCTCCCCTTGCGGGGCGAGTGTGGCTAATCTGGTTATGGCATACTGGGAGTCCAAGTATGTATTTAAAAACACTACTGTGTCTAATTCTACAGCTTACTAAACTAGATATTTAGATGACATCTTTGTCTTACTTAAAGGTGACATTAAAGTAGGTGAGGACCTATTAGTTAGTTTGAATACATCAACTGACTTTCTCCAGTTTATGTCAACATTTAGTTCAGAGTCCATAGCATATCTGGATATTTTGTCGACCAAGAATAGAATATTAAAATGTTATACAGCAAAAATATTCAGAAAAAAGACTTATTCCAACACATTTTTACACTTCTCTAGTTGTCATCCTTTCCATCAAAAGAGGGCAGTTATCAAGGGGCAACTTGTTAGAGCTTCCCGTATTACCTCTAAGGATGATGACTTTGTTGATGAATGTAAATTTTTAAAGAATCTATTTCTCCATCGAGGTTATCCGGAGTCTTTGTTGGATTCACTTATAGAAGCGGTTAACATTAAGAGGGAAAGGCTTATTTTTAAGCCAATATTGGCCCTTAGGGGTAATGGAGGGTCGATCTCACAAAGTACTGATACCCTGGCATCACCTACAAATAATTCCTTAGTAATAGAAAAGGGACAAGCACTGGCTTGTAGTTTTATAACCACATACAGTAGTCATAGTTCCCTATGTGTGAATATATTGAAGAAGAATTGGGAACTTTTAGATGTAACCAGATTCTATTTGACAACTTTGGTAAGTCTCCAAATATAGTATTCAAATGGGGAAAAAATCTTAAGGATTTATTTGAAAGACAACAATTTGGGTCCATTTAAACTAGGTAGTATGTCAAAATGTGAGAACTGTAATTATTGTAAATATGTAGACACTGTTAATTCTTTCTCAGTTGCAGGTCACAAGTACAGATTAAAGGATAGATTTAATTGTAATTCTAAAGGTATAGTCTACTTAGCTAGATGTGTCTGTTGCCCTGCTTTTTATGTAGGGAAGACGAAGCGTAGGCTCCAGGATAGGATGTACGAACACCTGTATGCCATTAATCGTAATAAGCCTGATAATGCATTGGCCAAGCATATCCACCTGAATGGTGATCACAAGTTTAAGTTTCTAGCTATTGACAAGGTAGAGCACAGTATTAGAGGGGGACCATTTACCCTCAAGTTGGAGGAGCTAGAAATTAAGTGGCAGATTAAATTAGATGCAGGTAATATTCCTGGCTTAAATGAATTTACTTCTATCAGCAGCATTCTTAAACTGAAGAGCTTGCTGAGATAAAATGTTTATTTTAGGGTTATTTAAACTTTTTGAAAGTTTAATTTGATTTCATTTTATTTACTTTTGTATGAGTCGAAGAGCCTGATCCAAATGTATACAACACTTCTGCAGTTACTTTTAATCTTGGGAACTTGTTTAGAAAAACAGCAAGTTTATTTATAGGTTTATCCCACTGGGGATTGTTTTTGTGTTTATGTGTAAGATTTTATTAAACTATAGACACATATGTTTTATATTTGATTAAGTAAATATTATGCTTTAGGTTTGTGTATGATTTATTGTTTTATCTGGAGTGTGTTTCTTTAATGAGTCAACTATCCCGCATTTTGGTACTAATTATTATTTAAACTGCTATTAGTGTGTGTAAAAATCACTTCTGAAGAAGTCTGCTATGAGGGCAGATGAAAAGCGCTTTAAGTCCAGTTTATTTCTTCAGTATTAAAAGCTGTGAGTGAATTCTACTGTGTCTGGGAACTTGTGTTCTTCTTTTGCTTGTTTTTTTGTGCCTCCGTTGATTTCTAGAGTGTGTTACATGGACATGACATTGTGGATGAGATCCAATGTCTCACCCCACCATCTATCCATGACCTCGGTGTAATTACGGATGGCACCTGCTAGGTCATGGATGCTGTCAGTTACAGAGGGGTGTTGAGCCCTCTACTCCCTTAGACCCTGCCTGGTGAACCGTTCCATTCATGCCTGTGCCTCCATGACAGTCTGGGACATGCGTGTGATTGATATAGATGTGGCACGTCTGCCAGGGTCATGATGACCAGCAGTGCTCCAACGAGCACCCTTGTACATCTGCCTATGTGATACCCCACCAGACATCTGGCTATGGCTGCCGTGTCCTGACACATGCGCCATAGATACCACACTGTCCTGGCCAATGCCAACCGTAGTCTGTTCCTCAGCTAAGACCAACGGTGATGAGGTATGTAGAGGTAGTGTGACTGTGTGCATGGATGGGGTGGATATGTGTGGGATGTCAATTGGTGGCCCAGCGGCAGCCCCTGATGACCCTTCCTGTGACTCAACACACCTATCCTCATGGTCACTGTCTGGATCAGTGACATCAGATTCCCTGTGGCGGGGACCCAGCCCCACCTCATCACCTGTGAGGGGAAAACAGGGAACATACTGTAAGACCTGTACATCACCGCTAAACAGTACATACACACACATGTGTGCAGACATAGCCACACACACAGACATACACACATGCAGTCGACATACATGGCAACCCATACACTCCACCAGACAGCACCTACAGACAGCTCCCACATCCCCATAACATACACAATAGCAGGTGATGGTGCAGTACAGTATCACATACAAACCTGTAATTACAAACATGTCAGAATGCAGGACATGTGGCGCTCAACAGCACGCAGTGCAACTGTAGTTAATCCCTGTTACCAACATTATACATGGCTGTGATGCCTGGCTTCTGGTAGTAAGTGATGGCCCTCCCCCTGGAACTCACTGGACCCATGTCCACAGCATTGCTGTGCATCTGTTCAGCACCCTGGCAGGTACTGTGCACCATACCTCACAAGTGTACACACCATTGCAGGATATGTATATGTGTGTCAGTTGTGTTTCTGCTGCTGTTCACGGCCTCTGTGTGTTTCTGGATTACATGTGGACTCGTGTTTAGTGAATGCTTCATGTGTATTCACAGATGTCATCATCAGTGGTGCATGTATGAGTGGCAGACTACCATTAGACTGACCACAGACACAATGTACTGTACCTATGGTGAGTGTAGAGACCATTATTGACCATTATTGAGCCCTGGCTGATGTTGCCTGTGGTACACATAGGTGCATAGGTGAGTACTGGTCTATTGGTCCTGGGGCCTACATAAGCCTAGCCACAGGGGTTCCCAGCCATGCACCACCCACTAATGTTATTCCCCTGTGCCAGACAGAGGTCAGGCTGTGGCACAGACATACCACCCAGGGTGAATTCCCCATTTCCCATCCAGTTGTCAAGTTTTACTGTAAAGATGGCCAATGTTTAGCATTGCCTGCCATGTATGGGTAGTCCGTTTCAGAGTGTGGGAATTCCCCAGGACAGGGTGCTATCCCTCCAGTATGTTCTGTGTAATGTCTTGATGAGATTTAGGACCCTGGACCATGTCTTTGGAGAGGGAGTGGGATGTCTTTATGTGTAGCATGTTCAACTGCTCTGTGTATGACATAGCTGTGTATGTTGGGCAGATGTCAGCTGTGCCTGGGCAATGTGCACTGGAGTGTAGCCACAGTCTTCTGAGATGAACTGTGTATTGCATGTGTTTGAGGCTTGTAATCCCATTAGTGAGGTGTGTGCTCTGTCAGTGCACATGTACAGCCTGCATTATGGGTAGGTGTGTTAGATGTGTACATGGCTTACACCGTAGCTATGACATGCACAGTGAATTACCAAGCATAACCTTAAACCATACTCACCGGCATTCGGCCGCTGTCTTGCTGGTATCTCAGAGATACCTACATTGAGATGGGATAGAGTTGATGTCAGTGGCCACAGCTGTGGCATTACTACTAGGTGGCTGCAATATTACAGTAAAACAACAGCTGAAGTCCACAGTACTACAGATTATGCATTACTGATATCAGTACTACACAGCAACAGACCCCACATCTCACATATGCATGATCTACCTGTAGCGATGCATACACTACAGTCATCTACTGATATGCCCTGGAACCTTAACTGCATACTCCATGTCTGGTGTGTGTAGCACCCACCTCCATGACTGTATAAGTCTGTAGCTCTTGTGGGCGGGCAGGTGCTACCAGGCTCATGAGCAGCTTCTCCACTCTGGTGAGGAGGGGGTGGATGTTATGCCCCCCCTGTTGCAAGGTGGTCACCCCGCATGGCAGTGACATGGTGACGTACATGGCAGAGCAGGTCACTACAATAGTGGCGGACTTGCTCATATGTATGGCTGTGCAACCCCACATCATTCACCCTGTGAACCACATCATTCCACATGGCTGTTTGCTCCTGCTGGTCCTGGCTTGCCCATGAAAACAACAAGTGATTGTTCTGGATGATGCTGGTGATAATAATTTCATCCTCAGTGGCACTGTAGGTGGGATTCCTCGGGTGTGCCATACTCCCTGAAAGACATAATGATGAAAATATGTCTGAGCAACTCATATGTCAAGTTTACCATAATACAATACACATAGCAGTCTCCCGCCACCATATCAGCTCCAACTTAATGTTCACACAACGCTAGGGGTACGTCTGTGGTATATGTACCATTGGGTCATATATTGTATTGTACAACACTTTCTGCTATGTGTTTATAGAAATGCTCCCTGTGGGGACACTAGAGTTGCTGGGCTGTTGCAGAGTATTTCACCTGCATGCCATTGTCACACTGATACTATGTTTCCACATATGCATGTGGTATGCCTGCTATGTGATTGCTACACATCTGCCATTCTGTGATATTGGGGATATCTATGCATGCTGTTGGACATGTTCTGGGATTGTGTGGACTATTACAACCCACATATGTTCCATGACAGTTACACACCAGCATATGTAGGGGTTATTTGCCAGCAGGAACACCACTCCCACCTAATGTGCACATGTTACCAGTCCACATCACATCCATAACCCACTATGGAACCCATTATCTACTGTTCCGTCACTACCTTCATGTGAAACCACCTCAGGGGATGGTGTCCCCCCCATGGAGCACACATAGGCATATGTCCATCACCCAGGTCGAGGGTCTTATGCATAGGGAGCTCCACAGAGACATGGGGTATGTGCTATATCACCTGGAGGCATGCAGTACACATGCACAAAGTTTGACATGCATGTTCATCCTGTCCAGCCCACAGCGAAGGCACCTTTATGTCCATGTAGATGCTGTCATGACTGTCCATGGGTGGGCACCATGTTTCCTTTGTTCCCACGTGGGGGCTTAATGGCCTCCACAATCCAAATGTAACTACCCGTCCTCAGTGTTTAACCACCACATGTGTCATATACCAGCCCTGTATACTGTCTTGTTTGTCACCCAACCAGACCTACATATCAATATGTGTCTAATACCCTTCACCAACATATATATCCCACATTCTCAAACAATTGCAATGTTTTCCCAACATGTGTAACACACCACACTCCACACTCCATCTTGCAGCCATTTCTGGTGTGTAGGTATGTTGTGTATTGATGTGTGATGTTCTCTTGCACATGTCATGGCAGGGGACATGTATTGACATATATATATATATATATATATATATATATATATATATATATATATATATATACACACACACACATATACATATATATATATATATATATATATATATATATACACACACACATATATATATATATATATATATATATATATATATATATATATATATATATATATATATCTGTCTGTATATATATATATATATATATGTATATATACATATGTGCATATATGTGTAGATATCATTATGTGTTGTTTATATACCTATATAAATGTATAACTGTCCGAGGTTCTGTAGACATACACAGCTGTGAATATGTATCACACATATATGTATCTGTATGTGAGGTGCATATGAACATGTGGACCATACTCATGTAACCCTCTTTACTTCACAGTTGAATTGTTCTACCTTGCTGCAACACAGGCAGGTGTTACACGTGAACACAGACTAACATTAGGGGGGTATATATGGCAACAAACGTTAGATAAGCATATTATACTGCTATGGCAGTTGGGCATGCTATGCTACACTTTAACATGACTGTCCTGCAGGTGGTGTGGTCTCTCGCCCATGTGTCTATCATAGCAGTATTAATACCCCCACCAGCCGTTGGCCACAGTAATTTACAGAACACAGATATCATGGGTCATATCTTTGCCATTCACTGCTGATCTGCACATTTAACAGGTATGTCCCACTGCCCACAGAGACTGACACGACTGTCCAGTGCAGTTGTTGAGCAGAGCATCATTACAGGAACAAGTACTGATGGCACATACACATTCTTTTACATTACACATCCTATTATTCTATGCCATATACTACATGCAAGTAAATGCATATCTGTTTCACATACCTGTTATGTTTTTTCCACCGTAACACAACCCTGAGCTTTGTGACCTTTCTTGAAGTTTTCTCTCTCTCTCTCTCTCTCTCTCTCTCTCTAGCTCTCTCTCAGTCTCTCCAGTTGAGTGATTGAGCTGATTTGAATAGATTGCAGCATGATTTTGTTAGTATTGA
>NC_056728.1:1163429916-1163439916 GCF_019279795.1 Protopterus annectens | reverse complement strand
GCAGCTTGGGTTGTGCTTTCCTCTGCCTCAGGGGCCTTGAAGGATACCACACCAGTCTTGAGTAGTGTGAAGTTTGCTTTAGAGAAGTTCTTCACTATGGTCTTTTTTGCTTGGGGTGGGGGCGGGATGTGGATTTCCAGTGAGATTAGTTTATGATCAGATCTCACCAATGAGGGATATACTTCCGGTGTGGAGCATTTTGTCCCCATGTTTGTGACAATGAGATCTAGTATATTTTCTCCTCTCGTGGGAACAGTGACTAGCTGTTCCATGGCATTTGAATTTATGAACTCCAGGAACCGTTGGGCTAGAAAGTTAGGGCTTGAGTAATGTTCCCAGTCTATATTCGGGTAGTTGAAGTCACCCAATATGATGGTGTTTATACCCCCCAGTGTCTTCAGGAAGGCTGTGTGGGGTTCCTGAGTTTGAGAGGGTGGCCTGTAGCATGCTACAATTTGTAGAGCAGTTTTGCCTATGGTTAGTTGCACCTGGATGGTTTCCGAGCTTAGATGCGTTGCCACCAACCTGGAGGTGTGAGTATCCTTTATGAATATGGATACACCCCTCCTTTTGTGGTGTGGTCCGGTTTTGGGGCGGGCATGATATGAGGTAAAACCTAATAGTGCCGGGGTGCTCTCAGGAGCCTTGAACCAGGTTTCAGTTACAGCACAGACATCGATGTTCTCCATACTGAGAAGGGCCTCGAAAAGTCGTGCATTTTGAGATTTAGACTTCTGGCATTGAGCAGCATTACCCTCAGTTTCTTCCATTTTGTTTTCTAGGGTGGTAGGTTTAGAATTTGAGCCTTGCCTAAAAGGCACTATGGGGTGGCAAGAGCCTTAGCCAATATCCGGAATCCCAGGGTGACAGGTGCAAGCCGTCCCTTGCGAAGCAGCGTGGCTTGTCAAGCATGTCATTCCAGGCAGACAGACACTGGATCCCTTTGAATGACACCAGACATTAAGCCAATTGTTAAAGCTGATCATCTTGTCTCTATATTGTGGCATCATTCTTGGTGAAGGAAGGATACTGCTCAGGGTTAGGGTCATACCTGCCTGGGCTACATAATCAGAGCTCCTCTATGTCTCTTTCATGTAGTCCAGGGAGAGTGCCTCAGGTCGTTCACACCAGCATGGACAATGACTGTGTCATATTTGTACTTGCCATGGAGTGACCCGAAGTGCTTGTGTTATGTGGCGGATTCTAGCGCCCGATAGGCAGCTTACTGTGACCCTCTCCTTGTTCAGCCTGGTGAGTGGGACGTCAGTGTGTCTGACTATGGAGTCACCTATGACAAGTATGTTTGGTGTTGTATTTGGCCTTAAGGGCTGTGACTGCTTTGCACACTGCTTTTGTGGTTTATGTGTTGCTTGTGGGGTGTCTTGAGGTAGCAGTTGTTTGGGTGTCTGCTTTGGAGGCCTCTGCTGTTTAGGTAAATTTTTACTCAGAGCCTCAGTATGTCTTTGTGTGTTTATGTGTTTGATTCAGTGGAGTGGTAGCATTATGTGAGGCTGGTTTTGTGGTGTGTGTAGTTGCCTTCTCCTCCTGTCTGGTCTTGCCAGTCCTGAGTTGAGAGAAGCTCAGCCTCCAGTTTGGCTAAATAGCTGCATCTCTCGCAAGTATTTGTGTTATGTGGGAGGAGGAGAGGGTTGTCTGTGTACATGAGGCAGTTATAACATTGCCTCAAGATTCCCAGATTCACCAGCTGGACCGGAGAGGAGATTGACAACTGACCTTTGGACATGCTAGAATAATATTGGGAAATCCTTAATTGAAAACAAGGGCCAGTGGGGAGTGAGGGTGTAGTGCTTTTAATTTTTAGTGCTGACTTATATAATTGCTTTAGTGAGCAAGTGCCAGGTAACTTGAGTGCAATGTGTTACAAGTAACTAAATGCAAAAACGACAAACAGTAACTTTCTTTCAAGTGAAACAAGGAAATAAGTACTGTAAGCAATGCAGATATCACTAGTGATCCACAGAAGCACTGAGAAGTTGCGTATTAGGTGGAATTAGCTTCCAGGGAAATAACAAGCAAGCAAACAACAAGCATATAAACAAAGCTAGATTCAGTAGGCCTGGATCTAGTCTATGCTAGAGCAAACAAGGTGAACCAATTTCAGTAAGATACAGTTCAAATATTCAGGCACTATAAACCTTTAACCAGAAAATTTCCAGCTCAGAAGGGCAGAGTCCAGCCTCTTCTCCCACAAGAGTGCAGACCACGAACCTTCTTAATGTAAAATAACTGGCCTGAAGCCCAAGTGCCTAAACCAGAACTAATACACTTGGACACTGGGCTCTCAATCAGCAGTTCCCAACTTAGAAGGATGAAAGCTACCTGTCCTGCCACCACAGTGCTTGCCACAAACCTTCCTAATGTAAAACAAGTGTTCTGAAGCCCAAGTGCTTAATCCAAAAGACTTGAATGATAGCTACACTTTAATCAAGTTACAACCAAGCAGTAATAAATACCATTGAATACTTTAGAGAATGTCTGGATTAGTGCTCAAGTTACACAAACAAAGCTAGATCCAGCAGGCCCGAATCCAGTCTATGCCACAGCAAACAAGGCGCACCAACTTCAGTAAGGAACAGTTCAGATATGCATGCACTATAAGCCTTTAACCAGAAATTCCCAGCTCAGAAGGGCAGAGTCCAGCCTCTCCTCCCACAAGAGTGCAGACCACGAACCCTCTTAATGTAAAATAACTGGCTTGAAAGCCCAAGTGCTTAAACCAGAATTAATACACTTTTAGAATAACAGACACTGAGCCCTCAATCAGCAGTTCTCAACCTAGAAGGATGTAAGCTACCTGTTCTGCCACAACAGTGCAGACCACAAACCCTCTCAGTGCAAAACAACTAACTGGTACGAAGCCCAAGTGTTTAAACCAAAAGGCTTAGAATGAGTTACACCAAGCAGTAATAAATACAATTGAGTATTTTAAGATGATGCAAAAGTAAAAAGAAGTAGGTAAAAACACAAGTACAGTAAAAGCAGATGAAATTTTTTTTTTTTTTTTTTTCTGAACAAGTGCTGAGATCAAAGAAACAGATTTGAGTGCTGAAACTAGAAAACTGGCTAGTTATAAGAAATAAACAAGCTAGAAGGCTTCCCTCAAACACATAAGGGCTTGGGGGCTCAGAAGCCTACAAATAGTCTGTACCACTTAACAAGAAAGGCAGGAAATAAGCTTTTTTTTTTTTTTTCTATTTCCCAGATGCTCTCTTTGTACACAGTAGGAGTGCCTGAAATCAGAATATGATCTCACTGCACTCAGTTGAGTGAGCAAATGAGATGGGCCCAGAGGCAGGCTGAGGGGCGGGCAGTTTCAATGCCACTAAGATTAACACCAAAACAAAAACAGGGGGGGTGGGTGGGAATAACTGAAGAGCAGAATAACTTCAGATAAAAATTCCTTCAACACTCCTTCATACACAGTTTAAATCAATTTAAATACTGTATTTTTTTAAAAAAAAAGTGCAGAAAAGGTACTTAAATTCTCTTATACGTCCAGTTGAATATAACCAAGTTTTTAGCTGGCCAAGCTGAAGTTTTAAAGCAGGAATTATTTCACATGCACCAGTTTAAATATGCAAGGACAGGAAATCAAAGAATGTGGCTACCCCACACCTGTAATTACTAGCAAATAACAAAATTCAGCCAACACTAGCTTTAGTTCAAGTTACTGAAGAGCAGAATAACTTCAGATAAAAATTCCTTCAACACTCCTTCATACACAGTTTAAACCAATTTAAATACTGTATTTTTAAAAAAAGTGCAGAAAAAGGTACTTAAATTCTCTTATACGTCCAGTTGAATATAACCAAGTTTTAGCTGGCCAAGCTGAAGTTTTAAAGCAGGAATTATTTCACATGCACCAGTTTAAATATGCAAGGACAGGAAGTCAAAGAATGTGGCTACCCCCACACCTGTAATTACTAGCAAATAACAAAATTCAGCCAACACTAGCTTTAGTTCAAGTTACTGAAGAGCAGAATAACTTCAGATAAAAATTCCTTCAACACTCCTTCATACACAGTTTAAATCAATTTAAATACTGTATTTTTTTCAAAAAAAAGTGCAGAAAAAACTCCGTAAAGTCTCTTATAGGTCCAGTTGAATATAACCAAGTTTTAGCTGGCCAAGCTGAAGTTTTAAAGCAGGAATTATTTCACATGCACCAGTTTAAATATGCAAGGACAGGAAGTCAAAGAATGTGGCTACCCCCACACCTATAATAACTAGCAAATAACAAAATTCAGCCAACACTAGCTTTAGTTCAAGTTACTGAAGAGCAGAATAACTTCAGATAAAAATTCCTTCAACACTCCTTCATACACAGTTTAAATCAATTTAAATACTGTATTTTTTAAAAGAAAAGTGCAGAAAAAGGTACTTAAATTCTCTTATACGTCCAGTTGAATATAACCAAGTTTTTAGCTGGCCAAGCTGAAGTTTTAAAGCAGGAATTATTTCACATGCACCAGTTTAAATATGCAAGGACAGGAAGTCAAAGAATGTGGCTACCCCACACCTGTAATTACTAGCAAATAACAAAATTCAGCCAACACTAGCTTTAGTTCAAGTTACTGAAGAGCAGAATAACTTCAGATAAAAATTCCTTCAACACTCCTTCATACACAGTTTAAATCAATTTAAATACTGTATTTTTAAAAAAAAGTGCAGAAAAAGGTACTTAAATTCTCTTATACGTCCAGTTGAATATAACCAAGTTTTAGCTGGCCAAGCTGAAGTTTTAAAGCAGGAATTATTTCACATGCACCAGTTTAAATATGCAAGGACAGGAAGTCAAAGAATGTGGCTACCCCACACCTGTAATTACTAGCAAATAACAAAATTCAGCCAACACTAGCTTTAGTTCAAGTTACTGAAGAGCAGAATAACTTCAGATAAAAATTCCTTCAACACTCCTTCATACACAGTTTAAATCAATTTAAATACTGTATTTTTTAAAAAAAGTGCAGAAAAGGTACTTAAATTCTCTTATCGTCCAGTTGAATATAACCAAGTTTTTAGCTGGCCAAGCTGAAGTTTTAAAGCAGGAATTATTTCACATGCACCAGTTTAAATATGCAAGGACAGGAAATCAAAGAATGTGGCTACCCCCACACCTGTAATTACTAGCAAATAACAAAATTCAGCCAACACTAGCTTTAGTTCAAGTTACTGAAGAGCAGAATAACTTCAGATAAAAATTCCTTCAACACTCCTTCATACACAGTTTAAATCAATTTAAATACTGTATTTTTAAAAAAAAACGTGCAGAAAAAGGTACTTAAATTCTCTTATACGTCCAGTTGAATATAACCAAGTTTTTAGCTGGCCAAGCTGAAGTTTTAAAGCAGGAATTATTTCACATGCACCAGTTTAAATATGCAAGGACAGGAAGTCAAAGAATGTGGCTACCCCACACCTGTAATTACTAGCAAATAACAAAATTCAGCCAACACTAGCTTTAGTTCAAGTTACTGAAGAGCAGAATAACTTCAGATAAAAATTCCTTCAACACTCCTTCATACACAGTTTAAATCAATTTAAATACTGTATTTTTTTCTAAAATAAGTGCAGAAAAAGGTACTTTAATTCTCTTTTTCGTCCAGTTGAATTTAACCAAGTTTTAGCTGGCCAAGCTGAAGTTTTAAAGCAGGAATTATTTCACATGCACCAGTTTAAATATGCAAGGACAGGAAGTCAAAGAATGTGGCTACCCCCACACCTGTAATTACTAGCAAATAACAAAATTCAGCCAACACTAGCTTTAGTTCAAGTTACTGAAGAGCAGAATAACTTCAGATAAAATTCCTTCAACACTCCTTCATACACAGTTTAAATCAATTTAAATACTGTATTTTTAAAAAAGTGCAGAAAAAGGTACTTAAATTCTCTTATCGTCCAGTTGAATATAACCAAGTTTTAGCTCGCCAAGCTGAAGTTTTAAAGCAGGAATTATTTCACATGCACCAGTTTAAATATGCAAGGACAGGAAGTCAAAGAATGTGGCTACCCCACACCTGTAATTACTAGCAAATAACAAAATTCAGCCAACACTAGCTTTAGTTCAAGTTACTGAAGAGCAGAATAACTTCAGATAAAATTCCTTCAACACTCCTTCATACACAGTTTAAATCAATTTAAATACTGTATTTTTTTTAAAAGAAAGTGCAGAAAAAGGTACTTAAATTCTCTTATACGTCCAGTTGAATATAACCAAGTTTTTAGCTGGCCAAGCTGAAGTTTTAAAGCAGGAATTATTTCACATGCACCAGTTTAAATATGCAAGGACAGGAAGTCAAAGAATGTGGCTACCCCCACACCTGTAATTACTAGCAAATAACAAAATTCAGCCAACACTAGCTTTAGTTCAAGTTACTGAAGAGCAGAATAACTTCAGATAAAATTCCTTCAACACTCCTTCATACACAGTTTAAATCAATTTAAATACTGTATTTTTTAAAAAAACGTGCAGAAAAAGGTACTTAAATTCTCTTATACGTCCAGTTGAATATAACCAAGTTTGTAGCTGGCCAAGCTGAAGTTTTAAAGCAGGAATTATTTCACATGCACCAGTTTAAATATGCAAGGACAGGAAGTCAAAGAATGTGGCTACCCCCACACCTGTAATTACTAGCAAATAACAAAATTCAGCCAACACTAGCTTTAGTTCAAGTTACTGAAGAGCAGAATAACTTCAGATAAAATTCCTTCAACACTCCTTCATTCACAGTTTAAATCAATTTAAATACTGTATTTTTAAAAAAGTGCAGAAAAAGGTACTTAAATTCTCTTATACGTCCAGTTGAATATAACCAAGTTTTTAGCTGGCCAAGCTGAAGTTTTAAAGCAGGAATTATTTCACATGCACCAGTTTAAATATGCAAGGACAGGAAGTCAAAGAATGTGGCTACCCACACCTGTAATTACTAGCAAATAACAAAATTCAGCCAACACTAGCTTTAGTTCAAGTTACTGAAGAGCAGAATAACTTCAGATAAAAATTCCTTCAACACTCCTTCATACACAGTTTAAATCAATTTAAATACTGTATTTTTTTAAAAAGTGCAGAAAAAGGTACTTAAATTCTCTTATACGTCCAGTTGAATATAACCAAGTTTTAGCTGGCCAAGCTGAAGTTTTAAAGCAGGAATTATTTCACATGCACCAGTTTAAATATGCAAGGACAGGAAGTCAAAGAATGTGGCTACCCCCACACCTGTAATTACTAGCAAATAACAAAATTCAGCCAACACTAGCTTTAGTTCAAGTTACTGAAGAGCAGAATAACTTCAGATAAAAATTCCTTCAACACTCCTTCATACACAGTTTAAATCAATTTAAATACTGTATTTTTTAAAAAAAGTGTAGAAAAGGTACTTAAATTCTCTTATATAACCAGCCCAGTTTACCAAGCAAATTTTTAAAGCAGGAATTATTTCACATGCACCAGTTTAAATATGCAAGGACAGGAAGTCAAAGAATGTGGCTACCCCACACCTGTAATTACTAGCAAATAACAAAATTCAGCCAACACTAGCTTTAGTTCAAGTTACTGAAGAGCAGAATAACTTCAGATAAAAATTCCTTCAACACTCCTTCATACACAGTTTAAATCAATTTAAATACTGTATTTTTAAAAAAAAGTGCAGAAAAAGGTACTTAAATTCTCGTCCAGTTGAATATAACCAAGTTTTTAGCTGGCCAAGCTGAAGTTTTAAAGCAGGAATTATTTCACATGCACCAGTTTAAATATGCAAGGACAGGAAGTCAAAGAATGTGGCTACCCCACACCTGTAATTACTAGCAAATAACAAAATTCAGCCAACACTAGCTTTAGTTCAAGTTACTGAAGAGCAGAATAACTTCAGATAAAAATTCCTTCAACACTCCTTCATACACAGTTTAAATCAATTTAAATACTGTATTTTTAAAAAAAAAGTGCAGAAAAAGGTACTTAAATTCTCTTATACGTCCAGTTGAATATAACCAAGTTTTTAGCTGGCCAAGCAGAAGTTTTAAAGCAGGAATTATTTCACATGCACCAGTTTAAATATGCAAGGACAGGAAGTCAAATAATGTGGCTTCCCCACACCTGTAATTACTAGCAAATAACAAAATTCAGCCAACACTAGCTTTAGTTCAAGTTACTGAAGAGCAGAATAACTTCAGATAAAAATTCCTTCAACACTCCTTCATACACAGTTTAAATCAATTTAAATACTGTATTTTCAAAAAAAAGTGCAGAAAAAGGTACTTAAATTCTCTTATACGTCCAGTTGAATATAACCAAGTTTTAGCTGGCCAAGCTGAAGTTTTAAAGCAGGAATTATTTCACATGCACCAGTTTAAATATGCAAGGACAGGAAGTCAAAGAATGTGGCTACCCCACACCTGTAATTACTAGCAAATAACAAAATTCAGCCAACACTAGCTTTAGTTCAAGTTACTGAAGAGCAGAATAACTTCAGATAAAAATTCCTTCAACACTCCTTCATACACAGTTTAAATCAATTTAAATACTGTATTTTTAAAAAAAGTGCAGAAAAAGGTACTTAAATTCTCTTATACGTCCAGTTGAATATAACCAAGTTTTTAGCTGGCCAAGCTGAAGTTTTAAAGCAGGAATTATTTCACATGCACCAGTTTAAATATGCAAGGACAGGAAGTCAAAGAATGTGGCTAGCCCCACACCTGTAATTACTAGCAAATAACAAAATTCAGCCAACACTAGCTTTAGTTCAAGTTACTGAAGAGCAGAATAACTTCAGATAAAATTCCTTCAACACTCCTTCATACACAGTTTAAATCAATTTAAATACTGTATTTTTTAAAAAAAGTGCAGAAAAAGGTACTTAAATTCTCTTATACGTCCAGTTGAATATAACCAAGTTTTTAGCTGGCCAAGCTGAAGTTTTAAAGCAGGAATTATTTCACATGCACCAGTTTAAATATGCAAGGACAGGAAGTCAAAGAATGTGGCTACCCTCACACCTGTAATTACTAGCAAATAACAAAATTCAGCCAACACTAGCTTTAGTTCAAGTTACTGAAGAGCAGAATAACTTCAGATAAAAATTCCTTCAACACTCCTTCATACACAGTTTAAATCAATTTAAATACTGTATTTTTAAAAAAAAAGAGCAGAAAAAGGTACTTAAATTCTCTTATACGTCCAGTTGAATATAACCAAGTTTTTAGCTGGCCAAGCTGAAGTTTTAAAGCAGGAATTATTTCACATGCACCAGTTTAAATATGCAAGGACAGGAAGTCAAAGAATGTGGCTACCCCCACACCTGTAATTACTAGCAAATAACAAAATTCAGCCAACACTAGCTTTAGTTCAAGTTACTGAAGAGCAGAATAACTTCAGATAAAAATTCCTTCAACACTCCTTCATACACAGTTTAAATCAATTTAAATACTGTATTTTTAAAAAAGTGCAGAAAAAGGTACTTAAATTCTCTTATACGTCCAGTTGAATATAACCAAGTTTTTAGCTGGCCAAGCTGAAGTTTTAAAGCAGGAATTATTTCACATGCACCAGTTTAAATATGCAAGGACAGGAAGTCAAAGAATGTGGCTACCCCCACACCTGTAATTACTAGCAAATAACAAAATTCAGCCAACACTAGCTTTAGTTCAAGTTACTGAAGAGCAGAATAACTTCAGATAAAAATTCCTTCAACACTCCTTCATACACAGTTTAAATCAATTTAAATACTGTATTTTTTAAAAAAAGTGCAGAAAAAGGTACTTAAATTCTCTTATACGTCCAGTTGAATATAACCAAGTTTTTAGCTGGCCAAGCTGAAGTTTTAAAGCAGGAATTATTTCACATGCACCAGTTTAAATATGCAAGGACAGGAAGTCAAAGAATGTGGCTACCCCCACACCTGTAATTACTAGCAAATAACAAAATTCAGCCAACACTAGCTTTAGTTCAAGTTACTGAAGAGCAGAATAACTTCAGATAAAAATT